>NC_092258.1:20807691-20840191 GCF_036320965.1 Panulirus ornatus | reverse complement strand
TATATATATATATATATATATATATACATATATATATATATATATATATATATATATATATATATATATATATATATATAAATCCCTGGGGATAGGGGAGAAAGAATACTTCCCACGTATTCCCTGCGTGTCGTAGAAGGCGACTAAAAGGGGAGGGTGCGGGGGGCTGGAAATCCTCCCCTCTTGTTTTTTTTTTTTTTTATTTTCCAAAAGAAGGAACAGAGATGGGTGCCAGGTGAGGATGTTCCCTCAGAGGCCCAGTCCTCTGTTCTTAACGCTACCTTCCTGATGCGGGAAATGGCCAATAGTTTGAAATAGTTTGAAAATATATATATATATATATATATGTATATATATATATATATATATATATATATATATATATATATATATATATATATATATATATATATATATCCCTGGGGATAGGGGAGAAAGAATACTTCCCACGCATTCCTCACGTGTCGTAGGAGGCGACTAAAGGGGGCGGGAGCGGGGGGGCTGGAAACCCTGCCCTCCTTGTATTTTAACTTTCTAAAAGGGGAAACAGATGAAGGAGTCACGCGGGGAGTGCTCATACTCCTCGAAGGCTCAGAGTGGGGTGTCTAAATGTGTGTGGATGTAACCAATGATGAGAAAAAGGAGAGATAGGTAGTATGTTTGAGGAAAGGAACCTGTATGTTTTGGCTCTGAGTGAAACGAAGCTCAAGGTTAAACGGGAAGAGTGGTTTGGGAATGTCTTGGGAGTAAAGTCAGGGGTTAGTGAGAGGACAAGAGCAAGGGAAGGAGTAGCACTACTCCTGAAACAGAGTGGTTGGAGTATGTGATAGAGTGTAAGAAATTAAACTCTAGATTGATATGTGTAAATCTGAAAGTGGATGGAGAGAGATGGGTGATTATTGGTGCACATGCACCTGGGCATGAATAGAAAGATCATCAGAGGCAAGTGTTTTGGGAGCAGCTGAGTGAGTGTGTTAGTAGTTTTGATGCACGAGACCAGTTTATAGTGATGTGTGATTTGAATGCAAAGGTGAGTAATGTGGCAGTTGAGGGAATAATTGGTGTACATGGTATGTTCAGTGTTGTAAATGGAAATGGTGAAGAGCTTGTAGATTTATGTGCTGAAAAAGGACTGGTGATTAGGAATATCTGGTTTAAAAAGAGAGATATACATAAGTATACGTATGTAAGTAGGAGAGATGGCCAGAGAGCGTTATTGGATTACGAGGTAATTGATAGGAGCGCGAAAGAGAGACTTTTGGATGTTAATGTGCTACGAGGTGCAACCGGAGGGATTCTGATCATTATCTTGTGGAGGCGAAGGTGAAGATTTGTAGAGGTTTTCAGAAAAGAAGAGAGAATGTTGGGGTGAAGAGATTGATGAGAGTAAGTGAGCTTGGGAAGGAGACTTGTGTGAGGAAGTACCAGGAGAGACTGAGTACAGAATGGAAACAGGTGAGAACAAAGGACGTAAGGGGAGTGGGGGAGGAATGGGATGTTTATAGGGGAGCAGTGATGGCTTTTGCAAAAGATGCTTGTGGCATGAGAAGCGTGAAAGGTGGGCAGATTAGAAAGGGTAGTGAGTGGTGGGAGGAAGAAGTAAGATTATTGGTGAAAGAGAAGAGAGAGGCATTTGGACGATTTTTGCAGGGAAGTAATGCAAATGAGTGGGAGATGTATAAAAGAAAGAGGCAGGAGGTCAAGAGAAAGGTGCAAGAGGTGAAAAAGAGGGCAAATGAGAGTTGGGGTGAGAGAGTATCATTAAATTTTAGGGAGAAGAAAAAGATGTTCTGGAAGGAGGTAAATAAAGTGAGTAAGACAAGGGAACAAATGGGAACTTCAGTGAAGGGGGTTAATGGGGAGGTGACAACAAATAGTGGCGATCTGAGAAGGAGATGGAGTGAGTATTTTGAAGGTTTGTTGAATGTGTTTGATGATGGATTGGTCGAAATAGGGTGTTTTGGTCGAGGTGGTGTGCAAAGTGAGAGGGTTAGGGAGAATGACTTGGTAAACAGAGAAGAGGTAGTAAAAGCTTTGCGGAAGATGAAAGCTGACAAGGTAGCGGGTTTGGATGGTATTGCAGTGGAATTTATTAAGAAAGGGGGTGACTGTATTGTTGACTGGTAGGTAAGATTATTTAATGTATGTATTACTCATGGTAAGGTACCTGAGAATTGGCAGAATGCTTGCATAGTGCCATTGTACAAAGGCAAAGGGGACAAAAAGTGAGTGCTCAAATTACAGAGGATTAAGATTGTTAAGTATTCCTGGTAAATTATATGGGAGGGTATTGATTGAGAGGGTGAAGGCATATACAGAGCATCAGATTGGGGAAGAGCAGTGTGGTTTCAGAAGTGGTAGAGGATGTGTGGACAAGGTGTTTGCTTTGAAGAATGTATGTGAGAAAGACTTAGAAAAGCAAATGGATTTGTATGTAGCATTTATGGATCTGGAGAAGGCTTATGATAGAGTTGATAAAGATGGTCTGTGGAAGGTATTAAGAATATATGGTGTGGGAGGCAAGTTGTTAGAAGCAGTGAAAAGTTTTTATCGAGGATGTAAGGCATGTGTACGTGTAGAAGACAGGGAAGTGATTGGTTCTCAGTGAATATTGGTTTGCGGCAGGGGTGTGTGATGTCTCCATGGTTGTTTAATTTGTTTATGGATGAGGTTGTTAGGGAGGTGAATGCATGAGTTTTGGAAAGAGGCGCAAGTTTGCAGTCTGTTGTGGATGAGAGATCTTGTGAAGTGAGTCAGTTGTTGTTCGCTGATGATACAGCGCTGGTGGCTGATTCGGGTGAGAAACTGCAAAACCTGGTGACTGAGTTTGGTAAAGTGTGTGAAAGAAGAATGCTGAGAGTAAATATGAATGAGAGCAAGGTTATTAGGTACACTAGGGGTGAGGGACAAGTCAGTTGGGAGGTAAGTTTGAATGGAAAAAAACAGGAGGAAGTGGTGTTTTAGATATCTGTGAGTGGATTTGTCAACGGATGGAACCATGGAAGCGGAAATGAATCATAGGGTGGGGAAGGGGCGAAAGTTCTGGAAGGGCTGAAAAATGTTTGGAAGTCGAGAACGTTATCTTAGAAAGCAAAAATGGGTATGTGTGAAGGAAAAGTGGTTTCAACAATGTTATGTGGTTGTGAGGTGTGGGCTATGGATAGAGTTGTGCGGAGGAGGTTGGATGTGATGGAAATGAGAAATTTGAGGACAATATTTGGTGTGAGGTGGTTTGATCGAGTAAGTAGTGAAAGGGTAAGAGAGATGTGTAGTAATAAGAAGAGTGTGGTTGAGAGAGCTGAAGAGGGTGTTTTGAAATGGTTTGGTCACATGGAGAGAATGAGTGAGGAAAGATTGACCAAGAGGATATATGTGTCAGAGGTGAAAGGAACGAGGAGAAGTGGGAGATCAAATTGTATGTGGAAAGATGGAGTGAAAAAGATTTTGAGTGATAGGGGCCTGAACATGCAGAAGAGTGAAAGGCGTGCAAGGAATAGAGTGAATTGGAACGATGTGGTATACCGAGGTCGCCGTGCTGTCAGTTGATTGAACCAGGGCATGTGAAGCATCTGGGGTAAACCATGGAAAGTTTTGTTGGGCCTGGATGTGGAAAGGGAGCTGTGGTTTCGGTGCATTATACATGACAGCTAGTGACTGAGTGTGAACGAATTTGGCCTTTGTTGTCTTTTCCTAGCGCTATCTCGCGCACATGCCGGGGGAGGGGGTTGTTATTTTATGTGTGGCGGGGTGGCGACGAGAATGAATAAGGGCAGACAGTATGATTTATGTACATGTGTATATATGTATATGTCTGTGTGTGTATATATATGTGTACATTGAGATGTATAGGTATGTATATTTGCGTGTGTGGACGTGTATGTATATACATGTGTATGTGGGCGGGTTGGGTCATTCTTTAGTCCGTTTCCTTGCGCTACCTCGCTGGCGCGGTAGCCCGCGACAAAGTATAATAAATAATATGAAACATATATATATATATATATGTATATATATATATATATATATATATATATATATATATATATATATATATATATATATAGATATATATATATATATATATATATATATATATTTTTTTTATACTATTTGCCATTTCCCGCGTTAGCGAGGTAGCGTTAAGAACATAGAACTGGGCCTTAGAGGGAATATCCTCACCTGACCCCCTTCTCTGTTCCTTCGTTTGGAAAATTAAAAAAAAACAAGAAAGGGGAGGATTTCCAGCCACCCGCTCCCTCCCCTTTTAGTCGCCTTCTACGACACGCAGGGAATACGTGAAAAGTATTCTTTCTCCCCTATCCCCAGGGATATATATATATATATATATATATATATATATATATATATATATATATATATATATATATATATATATATATATGTGAGATAAGAAAAGGTAGTGAATAGTGGGATGAAAAAGTAAGATTATTAGTGAAAGAGAAAAGAGAGGCATTTCGACGATTTTTGCACTGAAGTAATGCAATGACTATGAAATATATAAAAGAAAGAGGCAGGAGGTCAAGTGAAAGGTGCAAGAGGTGAAAAAGAGGGCAAATGAGAGTTGGGGTGAGAGAGTATCATTATATTTTAGGGAGAATTAAAAAAATGTTTTGGAAGGATGTAGATAAAGTTCGTAAGAGAAGGGAGCAAATTGGAACATCAGCGAAGGGGGCTAATGGGGAGGTAATATCAAGTAGTGGTGATATGAGAAGATGGAGTGAGTATTTTGAAGGTTTGTTGAATATGTTTGATGATAGAGTGGCAGATATAGGGTGTTTTGGTCGAGGTGGTGTGCAAAGTGAGAGGGTTAGGGAGAATGATTTGGAAAACAGAGAAGAGCTAATAAAGGCTTTGCCGAAGATGAAAACCAGCAAAGCAGCGGGTTTGGATGATATTGCAGTGGAATTTATTAAAAAAGGGGGTGACTGTATTGTTGACTGGTTGGTAAGATTATTTAATGTATGCATGAGTCATGGTGAGGTGCCTGATCATTGACGGAATGCGTGCATAGTGCCATTGTACAGAGGCAAAGGTGATAAAGGTGAGTGCTCAAATTACAGAGGTATAAGTTTGCTGAGTATTCCTGGTAAATTATATGGGAGGGTATTGTTTGAGAGGGTGAAGGCATGTACAGAGCATCAGATTGGGGAAGAGCAGTGTGGTTTCAGAAGTGGTAGCGGATATGTGGATCAGGTGTTTGCTTTGAGAAATGTATGTGAGAAATACTTAAAAAAGCAAATGGATTTGTATGTAGCATTTATGGATCTGGAGAAGGCATACGATGGAGTTGATAGAGATGCTCTGTGGAAGGTATTAAGAATATATGGTGTGGGAGGCAAGTTGTTAGAAGCAGTGAAAAGTTTTTATCGAGGATGTAAGGCATGTGTACGTGTAGGAAGAGAGGAAAGTGATTGGTTCTTAGTGAATATAGGTTTGCAGCAGGGGTGTGTGATGTCTCCATGGTTGTTTAATTTGTTTATGGATGGGGTTGTTAGGGAGGTGAATGCAAGAGTTCTGGAAAGAGGGGCAAGTATGCAGTCTGTTGTGGGTGAGAGAGTTTGGGAAGTAAGTCAGTTGTTCGCTGATGATACAACGCTCATGGCTGATTCGGGTGAGAAAGTGCAGAAGCTGGTGACTGAGTTTGGTAAAGTGTGTGAAAGAAGAAAGTTAAGAGTAAATGTGAATAAGAGCAAGGTTATTCGGTACAATAGGGTTGAGGGTCAAGTCAATTGGGAGGTAAGTTTGAATGGAGAAAAACTGGAGGAAGTAAAGTGTTTTAGATATCTGGGAGTGGATCTGGCAGCGGATGGAACCATGGAAGCGGAAATGGGTCGTAGGGTGGGGGAGTGGGCGAAAGTTCTGGGAGCGTTGAAAAAAGTGGAACGCGCGAACGTTATCTCGGAAAGTAAAAATGAGCATGTTTGGAGGAATAGTGGTTCTAACAATGTTATCTGGTCTGCAAGGAGTTGGCTATAGATCGAGTTATGAATTAGGGAAGACAGTATGAATTGTGTATGTGTTCATATATGTATATGTCTGTGTGTGTATATGCATGTATATGTTGAGATGTATGGGTTTGTATATGTGCGTGTGTGGACATGTATGTATATACAGGTGTATGTGGGTGGGTTGGGCCATTCTTTCTTCTGTTTCCTTGTGCTACCTTGCTAACGCGCGAGACAGCGACAAAGTATAATTATCATAAGTATGTATATATATATATATATATTTTATATTATTATTTTTTATTTTATTATACTTTGTCGCTGTCTCCCGCGTTTGCGAGGTAGCGCAAGGAAACAGACGAAAGAAATGGCCCAACCCCCCCCCCCCCATACACATGTATATACATACGTCCACACACGCAAATATACATACCTACACAGCTTTCCATGGTTTACCCCAGACGCTTCACATGCCCTGCTTCAATCCACTGACAGCACGTCAACCCCGGTATACCACATCGCTCCAATTCACTCTATTCCTTGCCCTCCTTTCACCCTCCTGCATGTTCAGGCCCCGATCACACAAAATCTTTTTCACTCCATCTTTCCACCTCCAATTTGGTCTCCCTCTTCTCCTTGTTCCCTCCACCTCCGACACATATATCCTCTTGGTCAATCTTTCCTCACTCATCCTCTCCATGTGCCCAAACCACTTCAAAACACCCTCTTCTGCTCTCTTAACCACGCTCTTTTTATTTCCACACATCTCTCTTACCCTTACGTTACTTACTCGATCAAACCACCTCACACCACACATTGTCCTCAAACATCTCATTTCCAGCACATCCATCCTCCTGCGCACAACTCTATCCATAGCCCACGCCTCGCAACCATACAACATTGTTGGAACCACTATTCCTTCAAACATACCCATTTTTGCTTTCCGAGATAATGTTCTCGACTTCCACACATTCTTCAAGGCCCCCAGGATTTTCGCCCCCTCCCCCACCCTATGATCCACTTCCGCTTCCATGGTTCCATCCGCTGCCAGATCCACTCCCAGATATCTAAAACACTTCACTTCCTCCAGTTTTTCTCCATTCAAACTCACCTCCCAATTGACTTGACCCTCAACCCTACTGTACCTAATAACCTTGCTCTTATTCACATTTACTCTTAACTTTCTTCTTCCACACACTTTTCCAAACTCAGTCACCAGCTTCTGCAGTTTCTCACATGAATCAGCCACCAGCGCTGTATCATCAGCGAACAACAACTGACTCACTTCCCAAGCTCTCTCATCCCCAACAGACTTCATACTTGCGCCTCTTTCCAAAACTCTTGCATTTACCTCCCTAACAACCCCATCCATAAACAAATTAAACAACCATGGAGACATCACACACCCCTGCCGCAAACCTACATTCACTGAGAACCAATCACTTTCCTCTCTTCCTACACGTACACATGCCTTACATCCTCGATAAAAACTTTTCACTGCTTCTAACAACTTGCCTCCCACACCATATATTCTTAATACCTTCCACAGAGCATCTCTATCAACTCTATCATATGCCTTCTCCAGATCCATAAATGCTACATACAAATCCATTTGCTTTTCTAAGTATTTCTCACATACAGTCTTCAAAGCAAACACCTGATCCACACATCCTCTACCACTTCTGAAACCACACTGCTCTTCCCCAATCTGATGCTCTGTACATGCCTTCACCCTCTCAATCAATACCCTCCCATATAATTTACCAGGAATACTCAACAAACTTATACCTCTGTAATTTGAGCACTCACTCTTATCCCCTTTGCCTTTGTACAATGGCACTATGCACGCATTCCGCCAATCCTCAGGCACCTCACCATGAGTCATACATACATTAAATAACCTTACCAACCAGTCAACAATACAGTCACCCCCTTTTTTTTATAAATTCCACTGCAATACCATCCAAACCTGCTGCCTTGCCGGCTTTCATCTTCCGCAAAGCTTTCACTACCTCTTCTCTGTTTACCAAATCATTTTCCCTAACCCTCTCACTTTGCACACCACCTCGACCAAAACACCCTATATCTGCCACTCTATCATCAAACACATTCAACAAACCTTCAAAATACTCACTCCATCTCCTTCTCACATCACCACTACTTGTTTTCACCTCCCCACTTGCGCCCTTCACCGAAGTTCCCATTTGCTCCCTTGTCTTACGCACTTTATTTACCTCCTTCCAGAACATCTTTTTATTCTCCCTAAAATTTAATGATACTCTCTCACCCCAACTCTCATTTGCCCTTTTCTTCACCTCTTGCACCTTTCTCTTGACCTCCTGTCTCTTTCTTTTATACATCTCCCACTCAATTGCATTTTTTCCCTGCAAAAATCGTCCAAATGCCTCTCTCTTCTCTTTCACTAATACTCTTACTTCTTCATCCCACCACTCACTACCCTTTCTAATCAACCCACCTCCCACTCTTCTCATGCCACAAGCATCTTTTGCGCAATCCATCACTGATTCCCTAAATACATCCCATTCCTCCCCCACTCCCCTTACTTCCATTGTTCTCACCTTTTTCCATTCTGTACTCAGTCTCTCCTGGTACTTCCTCACACAAGTCTCGTTCCCAAGCTCACTTACTCTCACCACCCTCTTCACCCCAACATTCACTCTTCTTTTCTGAAAACCCATACAAATCTTCACCATAGCCTCCACAAGATAATGATCAGACATCCCTCCAGTTGCACCTCTAAGCACATTAACATCCAAAAGTCTCTCTTTCGCACGCCTCTCAATTAACACGTAATCCAATAACGCTCTCTGGCCATCTCTCCTACTTACATAAGTATACTTATGTATATCTCGCTTTTTAAACCAGGTATTCCCAATCATCAGTCCTTTTTCAGCACATAAATCTACAAGCTCTTCACCATTTCCATTTACAACACTGAACACCCCATGTATACCAATTATTCCCTCAACTGCCACATTACTCACCTTTGCATTCAAATCACCCATCACTATGACCCGGTCTCGTGCATCAAAACCACTAACACACTCATTCAGCTGCTCCCAAAACACTTGCCTCTCTTGATCTTTCTTCTCATGCCCAGGTGCATATGCACCAATAATCACCCACCTCTCTCCATCAACTTTCAGTTTTACCCATATTAATCGAGAATTTACCTTCTTACACTCTATCACATACTCCCACAACTCCTGTTTCAGGAGTATTGCTACTCCTTCCCTTGCTCTTGTCCTCTCACTAACCCCTGACTTTACTCCCCAGACATTCCCAAACCACTCTTCCCCTTTACCCTTGAGCTTCGTTTCACTCAGAGCCAAAACATCCAGGTTCCTTTCCTCAAACATACTACCTATCTCTCCTTTTTACACATCTTGGTTACATCCACACACATTTAGGCACCCCACTCTGAGCCTTCGAGGAAGATGAGCACTCCCCGCGTGACTCCTTCTTCTGTTTCCCATTTTAGAAAGTTAATACAAGGAGGGGAGGATTTCTGGCCCCCCGCTCCCGTCCCCTCTAGTCGCTTTCTACGACACGCGAGGAATACGTGGGAAGTATTCTTTCACCCCTATCCCCAGGGATAGTATACATATATATATATATATACATATACACATACACACACATACACATACATACGCACATATACACACACACACACATACATATATATACATATGAGAAATGTAAGAAACAATTTAGAAAACTGAAACTTCTAGCTTGAAATGAATGAAAAAAAAGAATGTCACATAATGGTTCAACCTCTGGCTATGGAAAAAAGGAAATGTATAATTTATTTACACAAACGTCAATAGCAGTTCTCATCAATTTAACCACTGTATCAATAAGCTTCAATGTCTAAGCTACATTTTTCTCCAATTTCACTATTTTCCTTCACATTTTCAATTGTGTCTGAAGGTTCTACTTCAAGAGTGATTGTTTTTCCAGTAAGGGTCTTCACATCTTGGTTACATCCACACACATTTAGGCACCCCACTCTGAGCCTTCGAGGAGGATGCTTTACTTGTGGTGCTGACTTCCCTCTTTAAATTTGATCGCCGTTTCCCGCGTAGTTCACTTTCTGTAGATGATGTGTGTCTTGGTAGGAATGTAGATGCAGCTATAGAGGATGTACGCGCCGCTGTAGAGGATGCACGTGTCACTGTAGAGGATGCACATGCCATTGTTTCCGTGGAGTAGTGTTTAGTGTTGCTGACCATGATGCAAGCAAGCAAGATATCTTATCCTGGGAGTGGTAGCCGGCCCACAGCCAGGCCCAGCTGTTCATCCTCCTCTCGAGCCGGGAAACGCGGCCGTGAACGTGCCCACACGCACGCGCGTGTATATATATATATATATATATATATATATATATATATATATATATATATATATATATATATATATATAGATAGATAGATAGATAGATAGATACATATATAGATATACAAATATACGTATCCAGGTAGATATAGATATAGCAACTGAGACAATGGGGTAGGAAAGAATGAAGGCAAGTTTTGAGGACAGGTTTAGTGAGAGATGACATGTTATTTGGTTTTGTTTTATGTGGGAAAGATGATGGTGAGGGAAGTCGGGAGTGTGGAGAATAGTTCATCATTGAGGGAGAGGTTATGATACCTTGTTCTTATATGCCACAGGGAGATCGACAAGCCCTGAGACAGAAGTTAGTAAGCTTAACTGATGATATCAACCTTCTGGTAGCAGTCATGGGTCGAGGACAACACCAGGAAGATGTGCAGTACGAGGAGGAAGATCAGGAGGTAAGAACTGGTCATCTCTCAAGTGTTCACAAAGGTTCACAGGTTTGAGGATCATGCTGTGATAATGTACAGGAAAGCAGATAAGTGAAATGTCTGTATCTAGTGCAACAGCCACACTGTAACTATATCTAGTGCAACAGCCACACTGTAACTATATCTAGTGCAACAGCCACACTGTAACTATATCTAGTGCAACAGCCACACTGTAACTAACATATGTAAACTTCAGATGTTCTTTGCATGTACATAGATGTCTCTCAGTAGTAAAGTACCTTAGTTAGATACTGTGTCAACAAATGCTGATTTGTCTTAAATGTCTTTACGTAAAGTTATCTGAAACTTGACTATTGGAGAAATGATTAAGGAAGTAGATTGAAAAGCATGTCAAACCTTTAATGTTGACAGAAAACAAAACATGCAGTAAAGTACGTAATTAAGATAATTGATGCAAAAGAGATAATGATAATATTTCACAATAATGTGAAACATTATCAGTAACATAATATAACATTTGAGGTACTAGCAAACTACACATTACCCAGTGTTCAGCATGATAATACAAACATGAACATATTGATGGCAGGAGACAAGGTAAGAGGACAGTAATTTGGTCTGGAGAATTCAGTTTCAAATTTGTAAAATGGGAAAAGTATGGATAAGAATACAGCTGTAGTTCTACATCTATACAAGTGAACAATGCAGATGATCAAGAATTTAAGTGGCTGGTTATCTCATACCAAACCTTCAACCTACAACTGATTGTAATCAAACCCACATAATTCATCTGAATATTTGAAATGATATACGTAGTTCTATGTACAGATTTGAAATGATATAGTTCTATGTACAGATTTGAAATGATATATGTAGTTCTGTGTACAGATTTGAAATGATATACGTAGTTCTATGTACAGATTTGAAATGATATACGTAGTTCTATGTACAGATTTGAAATGATATAGTTCTATGTACAGATTTGAAATGATATAGTTCTATGTACAGATTTGAAATGATATAGTTCTATGTACAGATTTGAAATGATATATGTAGTTCTATGTACAGATTTGAAATGATATATGTAGTTCTATGTACAGATTTGAAATGATATACGTAGTTCTATGTACAGATTTGAAATGATATATGTAGTTCTATGTACAGATTTGAAATGATATATGTAGTTCTATGTACGGATTTGAAATGATATAGTTCTATGTACAGATTTGAAATGATATATGTAGTTCTATGTACAGATTTGAAATGATATATGTAGTTCTATGTACAGATTTGAAATGATATAGTTCTATGTACAGATTTGAAATGATATATGTAGTTCTGTGTACAGATTTGAAATGATATAGTTCTATGTACAGATTTGAAATGATATATGTAGTTCTATGTACAGATTTGAAATGATATAGTTCTATGTACAGATTTGAAATGATATATGTAGTTCTGTGTACAGATTTGAAATGATATACGTAGTTCTATGTACAGATTTGAAATGATATATGTAGTTCTATGTACAGATTTGAAATGATATATGTAGTTCTATGTACAGATTTGAAATGATATATGTAGTTCTGTGTACAGATTTGAAATGATATATGTAGTTCTGTGTACAGATTTGAAATGATATAGTTCTATGTACAGACACATACGTGACATAAACAAATATCCCTGACCATGATATGATTCCAGTGTGCACTGACTATACTGTGGATATAGGCAAACACTGACTATACTGTGGATGTAGGCAAACACTGACTGGATATAGGCAAACACTGACTATACTGTAGATATAGGCAAACACCGACTATACTGTGGATATAGGCAAACATTGACTATCCTGTGGATGTAGGCAAACACTGACTATACTGTGGATGTAGGCAAACACTGACTATACTGTGAATGTAGGCAAACACTGACTATACTGTGGATATAGGCAAACACTGACTGGATATAGGCAAACACTGACTATACTGTAGATATAGGCAAACACTGACTATACTGTGGATATAGGCAAACACTGACTATACTGTGGATATAGGCAAACATTGACTATCCTGTGGATATAGGCAAACACTGACTATACTGTGGATGTAGGCAAACACTGACTATACTGTGGATATAGGCAAACATTGACTATCCTGTGGATATAGGCAAACACTGACTATACTGTGGATATAGGCAAACACTGACTGGATATAGGCAAACACTGACTATACTGTCGATATAGGCAAACACTGACTATACTGTGGATGTAGGCAAACACTGACTATCCTGTGGATATAGGCAAACACTGACTATACTGTGGATATAGGCAAACACTGACTATACTGTGGATATAGGCAAACACTGACTATACTGTAGATATAGGCAAACATTGACTATCCTGTGGATATAGGCAAACACTGACTATACTGTGGATATAGGCAAACATTGACTATCCTGTGGATATAGGCAAACACTGACTATACTGTGGATATAGGCAAACACTGACTATACTGTGGATATAGGCAAACACTGACTATACTGTGGATATAGGCAAACACTGACTATACTGTGGATATAGGCAAACACTGACTATACTGTGGATATAGGCAAACATTGACTATCCTGTGGATATAGGCAAACACTGACTATACTGTGGATATAGGCAAACATTGACTATCCTGTGGATATAGGCAAACACTGACTATACTGTGGATATAGGCAAACACTGACTATACTGTGGATATAGGCAAACATTGACTATCCTGTGGATATAGGCAAACACTGACTATACTGTGGATGTAGGCAAACACTGACTATACTGTGGATGTAGGCAAACACTGACTGGATATAGGCAAACACTGACTATACTGTAGATATAGGCAAACACCGACTATACTGTCGATATAGGCAAACACTGACTATACTGTGGATGTAGGCAAACACTGACTATACTGTGAATGTAGGCAAACACTGACTATACTGTGGATATAGGCAAACACTGACTATACTGTGAATGTAGGCAAACACTGACTATACTGTGGATATAGGCAAACACCGACTATACTGTGGATGTAGGCAAACACTGACTATACTGTGGATGTAGGCAAACACTGACTATACTGTGGATGTAGGCAAACACTGACTATACTGTGAATGTAGGCAAACACTGACTATACTGTGGATATAGGCAAACACTGACTGGATATAGGCAAACACTGACTATACTGTAGATATAGGCAAACACTGACTATACTGTGGATATAGGCAAACACTGACTATACTGTGGGTTTAGGCAAACACTGACTATACTGTGGATTTAGGCAAACACTGACTATGCTGTGGATATAGGCAAACACTGTCTATACTGTGGATATAGGCAAACACTGACTATACTGTGGGTTTAGGCAAACACTGACTATACTGTGGATTTAGGCAAACACTGACTATGCTGTGGATATAGGCAAACACTGTCTATACTGTGGATATAGGCAAACACTGACTATACTGTGGGTATAGGCAAACACTGACTATACTGTGGATATAGGCAAACACTGACTGGATATAGGCAAACACTGACTATACTGTTGATATAGGCAAACAAGATAAAATATATGATGCATTTTTGTCAGGGAACTTTAATGTCTTCTTAAGAATGATAATGAAACCAAATAATGTACCAGAAAACAGGCAATGATTAGATTGTGTAAAAAGCCGTCCAGCACAACACAAGCATCGAGCTGCACTTACATGAAACGATCAAACTATGTTGAGGAAAGTAACATAATTATACATAGCGAAAGAAAGAGGAAATGGGAAATAAAACGATGAAGATTGAAGAAAAATCTAACATTTGTAACAACAAAGATAAAATGGAAAAATTATTAGAGAAAATATGGAATGTAGACAAAGAAATAATGGAATCATACAGAGTCAACAGAAACTAAGACAAGATATAATGTATAGACCAGGATACTAAAGCTTTGTTTGTGTAGCTGAACAGAGAAATGAACAGCAGGTCAGGAAGTGGACTATTGAAAGAAGATGACACTTATGTTAGTGACTCCAGGAAAATGTGTCACACGTTGTTATAATGAAGATAACAGTACAAAAGAAGACGAAGAAATAGATGACGAAATGTTTGGTGATAAAGATTGGTTAGAAAGTGATGAAGCGAGAGAAATTGGCCAGCTCAAAGTAGGCTTAGCTCCGGAATCAAAGGTGATTCCAGCTGTGGGTGAGGGAGCGAAGGTCCTGGAACCATTCAGGTATGTACGGAGAGATCGTTATCTGGGAGATATTTTGAAGGAATAGTGGTTCCAACAATGTTATATGGTATGTTTGAAGGAATAGTGGTTCCAACAATGTTATATGGTATGTTTGAAGGAATAGTGGTTCGAACAATGTTATATGGTATGTTTGAAGGAATAGTGGTTCCAACAATGTTATATGGTTGTGAGGCGTGGGCGATAGATAAGATTGTGCGGAGGAAGGTGAATGTATTGGAAATGAGATGTTTGAGGACGTTATGTGGTGTGAGGTGGTTTGATAAGGTAACTACTGAAAGGGTAAGAGAAATGTATGGTAAGGGATAGAGTGTGGTTGAGAGAGCAGAAAAGGGTGTTTTGAAATGGTTTGGCCACATGGAGAGAATGACTGAGGAAAGATTGACCAAAAGGATATATGTGTCAGAGGCAGACCAGACTACCTCCTCACACAGCGTTACCATATGAGGCAGACCAGACCACTTCCTCACACAGCGTTACCATATGAGGCAGACCAGACCACCTCCTCACACAGCGTTACCATATGAGGCAGACCAGACCACTTCCTCACACAGCGTTACCATATGAGGCAGACCAGACCAGATCCTCACACAGCAGTACCATATGAGGCAGACCAGACCAGATCCTCACACAGCGTTACCATATGAGGCAGACCAGACCACCTCCTCACACAGCGTTACCATATGAGGCAGACCAGACCAGATCCTCACACAGCGTTACCATATGAGGCAGACCAGACCAGATCCTCACACAGCGTTACCATATGAGGCAGACCAGACCACCTCCTCACACAGCGTTACCATATGAGGCAGACCAGACCACCTCCTCACACAGCGTTACCATATGAGGCAGACCAGACCACCTCCTCACACAGCAGTACCATATGAGGCAGACCAGACCACTTCCTCACACAGCAGTACCATATGAGGCAGACCAGACCAGATCCTCACACAGCGTTACCATATGAGGCAGACCAGACCACCTCCTCACACAGCGTTACCATATGAGGCAGACCAGACCAGATCCTCACACAGCGTTACCATATGAGGCAGACCAGACCACTTCCTCACACAGCAGTACCATATGAGGCAGACCAGACCAGATCCTCACACAGCAGTACCATATGAGGCAGACCAGACCACCTCCTCACACAGCAGTACCATATGAGGCAGACCAGACCAGATCCTCACACAGCAGTACCATATGAGGCAGACCAGACCACTTCCTCACACAGCAGTACCATATGAGGCAGACCAGACCAGATCCTCACACAGCAGTAGACCATGAGGCAGACCAGACCACTTCCTCACACAGCAGTACCATATGAGGCAGACCAGACCACTTCCTCACACAGCAGTAGACCATGAGGCAGACCAGACCACTTCCTCACACAGCAGTAGACCATGAGGCAGACCAGACCACTTCCTCACACAGCAGTAGACCATGAGGCAGACCAGACCACTTCCTCACACAGCAGTAGACCATGAGGCAGACCAGACCACTTCCTCACACAGCAGTAGACCATGAGGCAGACCAGACCACTTCCTCACACAGCAGTAGACCATGAGGCAGACCAGACCACTTCCTCACACAGCAGTAGACCATGAGGCAGACCAGACCACTTCCTCACACAGCAGTAGACCATGAGGCAGACCAGACCACTTCCTCACACAGCAGTAGACCATGAGGCAGACCAGACCACTTCCTCACACAGCAGTAGACCATGAGGCAGACCAGACCACTTCCTCACACAGCAGTAGACCATGAGGCAGACCAGACCACTTCCTCACACAGCAGTAGACCATGAGGCAGACCCTGGAGTCTCCTGCCTCAGAGCCAACAATAATTGAGGTATTTGTTGACAATGATGGTTGTTTATAAGAGGATAACATTAGGAAATGTGGAGGGTCATGAAGATGTGGAGGGTCATGGGTATGTGAAGGGCCATGAGCATGTGGAGGGTCATGAGTATGTGGAGGGTCATGAGTATGTGGAGGGTCATGGGTATGTGAAGGGCCATGAGCATGTGGAGGGTCATGAGTATGTGGAGGGTCATGGGTATGTGGAGGGTCATGAGTATGTGGAGGGTCATGGGTATGTGAAGGGCCATGAGCATGGGGAGGGTTATAAGTGAGTGGAGGACCATGAGCATGCGAAGGACCATGAGCATGTGGAGGGTCATGAGTATGTGGAGGGTCATGGGTATGTGGAGGGTCATGAGTATGTGGAGGGTCATGAAGATGTGGAGGTCATGAAGATGTGGAGGGTCATGAGCATGTGGAGGGTCATGAAGATGTGGAGGGTCATGAAGATGTGGAGGGTCATGGGTATGTGAAGGGCCATGAGCATGTGGAGGGTCATGAGTATGTGGAGGGTCATGGGTATGTGGAGGGTCATGAGTATGTGGAGGGTCATGAGTATGTGGAGGGTCATGAAGATGTGGAGGGTCATGAAGATGTGGAGGGTCATGAAGATGTGGAGGGTCATGAGTATGTGGAGGGTCATGAGTATGTGGAGGGTCATGAGTATGTGGAGGGTCATGAGTATGTGGAGGGTCATGGGTATGTGAAGGGCCATGAGCATGGGGAGGGTTATAAGTGAGTGGAGGACCATGAGCATGCGAAGGACCATGAGCATGTGGAGGGTCATGAGTATGTGGAGGGTCATGGGTATGTGGAGGGTCATGAGTATGTGGAGGGTCATGAGTATGTGGAGGGTCATGAAGATGTGGAGGGTCATGAAGATGTGGAGGGTCATGAAGATGTGGAGGGTCATGAGCATGTGGAGGGTCATGAGTATGTGGAGGGTCATGGGTATGTGGAGGGTCATGAGTATGTGGAGGGTCATGGGTATGTGAAGGGCCATGAGCATGGGGAGGGTTATAAGTGAGTGGAGGACCATGAGCATGCGAAGGACCATGAGCATGTGGAGGGTCATGAGTATGTGGAGGGTCATGGGTATGTGGAGGGTCATGAGTATGTGGAGGGTCATGAAGATGTGGAGGTCATGAAGATGTGGAGGGTCATGAGCATGTGGAGGGTCATGAAGATGTGGAGGGTCATGAAGATGTGGAGGGTCATGAGCATGTGGAGGGTCATGAGCATTTTGAGGGTCGTGAGCATGTGATGTGTCATGTTGAATGTCAAAAGCATATGTTGGGGGATAAATATGTGGAGGGTCACGAAGATGTGGAGTGTCGTGGGTATGTGTAGTGTCGTGAGCATATGGAGGGCCATGAGCATGTGGAGAGTCATGAGTGTGTGGAGTGTCATGAGCATGTAGAGGGTCATGAACATATGGAGGGTCATGAGCATGTAGAGGTTCATGAGTATGTGGAGGGTCATGGGTATGTGAAGGGCCATGAGCATGTAGAGGGTCATGAACATATGGAGGGTCATGAGCATGTAGAGGTTCATGAGTATGTGGAGGGTCATGGGTATGTGAAGGGCCATGAGCATGTGGAGGGTCATAAGTATGTGGAGTGTCATGGGTATGTGAAGGGCCATGAGCATGTGGAGGGTCATAAGTATGTGGAGGGTCATGGGTATGTGGAGGGTCATGGGTATGTGGAGGGTCATAAGTATGTGGAGGATCATGGGTATGTGGAGGATCATGGGTATGTGGAGGGTCATGGGTATGTGGAGGATCATGGGTATGTGGAGGGTCATGGGTATGTGGAGGGTCATGGGTATGTGGAGGGTCATGGGTATGTGGAGGGTCATGAGTATGTGGAATGTCATGGGTATGTGGAGGATCATGGGTATGTGGAGGGCCATGAGTATATGGAGGGTCATGGGTATGTGGAGGGTCATGAGTATGTGGAGGATCATGGGTATGTGGAGGGTCATGGGTATGTGGAGGATCATGGGTATGTGGAGGGCCATGAGTATTTGGAGGGTCATGGGTATGTGGAGGATCATGGGTATGTGGAGGGTCATGAGTATGTGGAATGTCATGGGTATGTGGAGGATCATGGGTATGTGGAGGGCCATGAGTATTTGGAGGGTCATGGGTATGTGGAGGATCATGGGTATGTGGAGGGCCATGAGTATTTGGAGGGTCATGGGTATGTGGAGGATCATGGGTATGTGGAGGATCATGGGTATGTGGAGGATCATGGGTATGTTGAGGGTCATGGGTATGTGGAGGGTCATGGGTATGTGGAGGATCATGAGTATTTGGAGGGTCATGGGTATGTGGAGGGTCATGGGTATGTGGAGGGTCATGGGTATGTGGAGGATCATGGGTATGTGGAGGGTCATGGGTATGTGGAGGGTCATGGGTATGTGGAGGATCATGGGTATGTGGAGGGTCATGGGTATGTGGAGGGTCATGGGTATGTGGAGGGTCATGGGTATGTGGAGGATCATGGGTATGTGGAGGGTCATGGGTATGTGGAGGGTCATGGGTATGTGGAGGATCATGGGTATGTGGAGGGTCATGGGTATGTGGAGGATCATGGGTATGTGGAGGGCCATGAGTATTTGGAGGGTCATGGGTATGTGGAGGGTCATGGGTATGTGGAGGGTCATGGGTATGTGGAGGATCATGTTGAATGATCACTGGTAAATATAGTTTTGTTAAGGAAAGTCACATGAGAAAGCTGCAGTAAACTGTTAAGGAAAGTCACATGAGAAAGCTGCAGTAAACTGTAACGTTCGTGAGTATATCTAAGAACAGATTTCTTATTATGATTACCAAATTGTAAGTCATTGTAATCATAACTTTTTTCTGTCTCTCGTAAATAAGTGATCATGCTATATCTATCTTTTTTGTCATGCTTCTGACTAGTAGGAAAGTTTTAGAAAATGACGAAAGGATGTTTATTGAGATGAAAACTTCCCACGTATTCTCCACTTGTCGTAGAAGGCCACTAAAGGAGGCGGGAGCGGGGGCTGGACCTCTCCACTCTCCTTGTATTTCAGTTTCTAAAATGGGAAACAGAAGAAGGATTCACGCGGGGAGGGCTCATCCTCCTCGAAGGCTCAGATTGGGGTGTCTAAATGTGTGTGGATGTAACCAAGATGAGAAAAAAGGAGAGATAGGTAGTATGTTTGAGGAAAGGAACCTGGATGTTTTGCCTCTGAGTGAAACGAAGCTCAAGGGGAAGGGAAAGAGTGGTTTGGGAATGTCTTGGGAGTAAAGTCAGGGGTTAGTGAGAGGACAAGAGCAAATGAAGGAATAGCACTACTCCTGAAGCAGGAGTTGTAAGGGTGTGTGATAGATTGAGTAAAACTGAAAGTGGATGGAGAGATATCGGGGATCGTTGGTTCTCATGCACCTGTTCATGTGGAGAAATATCATGAGAGCAAGTGTTTTGGAAGCAGCTAAGTAAGTGTGTCTGCAGGGTGCACGAGACCGGGCATTTGTGATGGGTGATTTAAATGCGAAAGCAATGTGGCAGGTGAGGGTATAATTAGCGTGCATGGGGTATTTAATGTTATGAGTGGAAATGGTGAAGAGCTTGTGAAGTTGTGCGCTGTAAAATGATTGGTGCTTGAAAATGTTTGGTATAAAACGATTTATACACAAGTATACGTAATCGAGTGGGAAAGATGGTCAACGGTCATTACTAGATTGCGTATTAAGTGATAGGCGTGTAAAAGAGAGAATTTTTTTTTTTTTTTTTTTTGCTTTGTCGTTGTCTCCCGCGTTTGCGAGGTAGCGCAAGGAAACAGACGAAAGAAATGGCCCAACCCACCCCCATACACATGTATATACATACACGTCCACACACGCATATATACATACCTATACAGCTTTCCATGCTTTACCCCAGACGCTTCACATGCCTTGATTCAATCCACTGACAGCACGTCAACCCCGGTATACCACATCGCTCCAATTCACTCTATTCCTTGCCCTCCTTTCACCCTCCTGCATGTTCAGGCCCCGATCACACAAAATCTTTTTCGCTCCATCTTTCCACCTCCAATTTGGTCTCCCTTTTCTCCTCGTTCCCTCCACCTCCGACACATATATCCTCTTGGTCAATCTTTCCTCGCTCATTCTCTCCATGTGCCCAAACCATTTCAAAACACCCTCTTCTGCTCTCTCAACCACGCTCTTTATATTTCCACACATCTCTCTTACCCTTACGTTACTTACTCGATCAAACCACCTCACACCACACATTGTCCTCAAACATCTCATTTCCAGCACATCCATCCTCCTGCGCACAACTCTATCCATAGCCCACGCCTCGCAACCATACAACATTGTTGGAACCACTATTCCTTCAAACATACCCATTTTTGCTTTCCGAGATAATGTTCTCGACTTCCACACATTCTTCAAGGCTCCCAGAATTTTCGCCCCCTCCCCCACCCTATGATCCACTTCCGCTTCCATGGTTCCATCCGCTGCCAGATCCACTCCCAGATATCTAAAACACTTCACTTCCTCCAGTTTTTCTCCATTCAAACTCACCTCCCAATTGACTTGACCCTCAACCCTACTGTACCTAATAACCTTGCTCTTATTCACATTTACTCTTAACTTTCTTCTTTCACACACTTTACCAAACTCAGTCACCAGCTTCTGCAGTTTCTCACATGAATCAGCCACCAGCGCTGTATCATCAGCGAACAACAACTGACTCACTTCCCAAGAGAGAATATTGGATATTAATGTGCTGAAAGGGGCAGCTGGTGGGATGTCTGATCACTATCTTGTGGACGCGAAGGTGAAGATTTGTAAAGGTTTTCAAAAAAGAGCAGACAGTGTTGGGAGAAGAAAGAGGTGAGAGTTAGCTCGAAAAGGAGACTTTTGTGAGGAAGTACCAGGAGAGATTGGGTGTGAAATAGCAAAAGGTGAGAGCAAATGACGTGAGAGGAGTGGGTGAGGATGGGATGCATTTAGGAGAGCATTGCTGGCATGTGTAAGGTATGCATGTAGCATGAGAAAGGTGGGAGATTGGCAGATTAGTAAGGGTAGTGAGTGGTGGGATGAAGAAGTAAAGTTGCCAGTGAAAGAGATAAAAGAGGTGTTTGAGGAGTGCTTATAAAGAAAGAGCGGAAATAAATGGGATATGTATTAGAGAAAACTGCTTGAATGTGCAGAGATTGAAAAGGATGGCAAATGAGAGTAGGGGTAAGACAAATGGGAATGTCGCTGAAGGGAGCAAAAGAGGAAGTGATAAGTTGTGATGGAATGAGGAGAAGTGAGTATATTAAAGGACTGTTCAACGTATTTGATGCTGCAGTTGCATATGTAAGATATTTTGGTCGCTACAGATGCATATGTAGGATATTTTGGTCGAGGTGGTGTGCGAATGGAGAGAATCAGGGAATGTGGTTTAGTGAAGAGAGAAGAGGCGGTTAAAGCCTTGTGAAGATGAAATCCGGCAAGAAGACTGCATAGATGATATTGTAGTTGAATTCATTAAGAAAGGGTGTCACTGTGTTGTTGGTTGGTTGGTGAGAATATTCAATATATGTATGGAAGATGGAGAAGTGCCTGTGGATTAGTAGCACGCATCTATTGTGCCATTGTACAGAGGCAAAGGTGATAAAGGTGAGTGTTCAAACAACAAAGGCATAAGTTTGTTGAGTGTACTTAGAAAAGATTTGTACATAGCATCAAACTGGGGAAGAGCAGAGAGGTTTCGGAAGTGGTAGAAGATTTGTGGATCAGGTGTTTGCTTTGAAGAATGTATGTGCGCGCGTGGTAGCACTAGGAAAAGACAACGAAGGCCATGAAACAGACGAAAGAATGGCCCAACCCACCCACACACACACATGTATATACATACACGTCCACACACGCAGATATACACACCTATACATCTCAACGTATACATACATATATATATATATATATATATATATATATATATATATATATATATATATATATATATATATATATATATATAATTAGCGGGGGGCCAGAAATCCTCCCCTCCTTGTATTTTTTAACTTTCTAAAATGGGAAACAGAAGAAGGAGTCACGCGGGGAGTGCTCATCCGTCTCGAAGGCTCAGACTGGGGTGTCTAAATGTGTGTGGATGTGACCAAGATGTGAAAAAAGGAGAGATAGGTAGTATGTTTGAGGAAAGGAACCTGGATGTTTTGGCTCTGAGTGAAACGAAGCTCAAGGGGAAAGGGGAAGAGTGGTTTGGGAATGTCTTGGGAGTAAAATCAGGGGTTAGTGAGAGGACAAGAGCAAGGGAAGGAGTAGCAGTACTCCTGAAACAGGAGTTGTGGGAGTATGTGATAGAATGTAAGAAAGTAAATTCTCGATTAATATGGGTAAAACTGAAAGTGGATGGAGAGAGATGGGTGATTATTGGTGCATATGCACCTGGGCATGAGAAGAAAGATCATGAGAGGCAAGTGTTCTGGGAGCAGCTGAATGAGTGTGTTAGTGGTTTTGATGCACGAGACCGGGTTATAGTGATGGGTGATTTGAATGCAAAGGTGAGTAATGTGGCAGTTGAGGAAATAATTGGTACACATGGGGTGTTCAGTGTTGTAAATGGAAATGGTGAAGAGCTTGTAGATTTATGTGCTGAAAAAGGAATGGTGATTGGGAATACCTGGTTTAAAAAGCGAGATGTACATAAGTATACGTATGTAAGTAGGAGAGATGGCCAGAGAGCGTTATTGGATTACGTGTTAATTGACAGGCGCGCGAAAGAGAGACTTTTGGATGTTAATGTGCTGAGAGGTGCAACTGGAGGGATGTCTGATCATTATCTTGTGGAGGCTAAGGTGAAGATTTGTATGGGTTTTCAGAAAAGAAGAGTGAATGTTGGGGTGAAGAGGGTGGTGAGAGTAAGTGAGCTTGGGAAGGAGACTTGTGGGAGGAAGTACCAGGAGAGACTGAGTACAGATTGGAAAAAGGTGAGAACAATGGAAGTAAGGGGAGTGGGGGAGGAATGGGATGTATTTAGGGAATCAGTGATGGATTGCGCAAAAGATGCCTGTGGCATGAGAAGAGTGGGAGGTGGGTTGATTAGAAAGGGTAGTGAGTGGTGGGATGAAGAAGTAAGAGTATTAGTGAAAGAGAAGAGAGAGGCATTTGGACGATTTTTGCAGGGAAAAAATGCAATTGAGTGGGAGATGTATAAAAGAAAGAGACAGGAGGTCAAGAGAAAGGTGCAATAGGTGAAAAAGAGGGCAAATGAGAGTTGGGGTGAGAGAGTATCATTAAATTTTAGGGAGAATAAAAAGATGTTTTGGAAGGAGGTAAATAAAGTGCGTAAGACAAGGGAGCAAATGGGAACTTCAGTGAAGGGCGCAAATGGGGAGGTGATAACAAGTAGTGGTGATGTGAGAAGGAGATGGAGTGAGTATTTTGAAGGTTTGTTGAATGTGTTTGATGATAGAGTGGCAAATATAGGGTGTTTTGGTCGAGGTGGTGTGCAAAGTGAGAGGGTTAGGGAAAATGATTTGGTAAACAGAGAAGAGGTAGTAAAAGCTTTGCGGAAGATGAAAGCCGGCAAGGGGTGCCTGTATTATTGACTGGTTGGTAAGGTTATTTGATGTATGTATGACTCATGGTGAGGTGCCTGAGGATTGGCGGAATGCGTGCATAGTGCCATTGTACAAAGGCAAAGGGGATAAGAGTGAGTGGTCAAATTACGGAGGTATAAGTTTTTTTGAGTATTCCTGGTAAATTATATGGGAGGGTATTGATTGAGAGGGTGAAGGCATGTACAGAGCATCAGATTTGGGAAGAGCAGTGTGGTTTCAGAAGTGGTAGAGGATGTGTGGATCAGGTGTTTGCTTTGAAGAATGTATGTGAGAAATACTTAGAAAAGCAAATGGATTTGTATGTAGCATTTATGGATCTGGAGAAGGCATATGATAGAGTTGATAGAGATGCTCTGTGGAAGGTATTAAGAATATATGGTGTGGGAGGCAAGTTGTTAGAAGCAGTGAAAAGTTTTTATCGAGGATATAAGGCATGTGTACGTGTAGGAAGAGAGGAAAGTGATTGGTTCTCAGTGAATGTAGGTTTGCGGCAGGGGTGTGTGATGTCTCCATGGTTGTTTAATTTGTTTATGGATGGGGTTGTTAGGGAGGTGAATGCAAGAGTTTTGGAAAGAGGGGCAAGTATGAAGTCTGTTGGAGATGAGAGAGCTTGGAAAGTGAGTCAGTTGTTGTTCGCTGATGATACAGCGCTGGTGGCTGATTCATGTGAGAAACTGCAGAAGCTGGTGACTGAGTTTGGTAAAGTGTGTGAAAGAGGAAAGTTAAGAGTAAATGTGAATAAGAGCAAGGTAATTAGGTACAGTAGGGTTGAGGGTGAAGTCAATTGGGAGGTAAGTTTGAATGGAGAAAAACTGTAGGAAGTAAAGTGTATTAGATATCTGGGAGTGGATCTGGCAGCGGATGGAACCATGGAAGCGGAAGTGGCTCATAGGGTGGGGGAGGGGGCGAAACTCCTGGGAGCCTTGAAGAATGTGTGGAAGTCGAGAACATTATCTCGGAAAGCAAAAATGGGTATGTTTGAAGGAATAGTGGTTCCAACAATGTTGTATGGTTGCGAGGCGTGGGCTATGGATAGAGTTGTGCGCAGGAGGATGGATGTGCTGGAAATGAGATGTTTGAGGACAATGTGTGGTGTGAGGTGGTTTGATCGAGTAAGTAACGTAAGGGTAAGAGAGATGTGTGGAAATAAGAAGAGCGTGGTTGTGAGAGCAGAAGAGTGTGTTTTAAAATGGTTTGGGCACATGGAGAGAATGAGTGAGGAAAGATTGACCAAGAGGATATATGTGCCGGAGGTGGAGGGAACGAGGAGAAGTGGGAGACCAAATTGGAGGTGGAAAGATGGCGTGAAAAAGATTTTTTGTGATCGAGGCCTGAACATGCAGGAGGGTGAAAGGAGGGCAAGGAATAGAGTGAATTGGATCGATGTGGTATACCGGGGTTGACGTGCTTTCAGTGGATTGAATCAGGGCATGTGAAGCGTCTGGGGTAAACCATGGAAAGCTGTGTAGGTATGTATATTTGCGTGTGTGGACGTATGTATATACATGTGTATGGGGGTGGGTTGGGCCATTTCTTTCGTCTGTTTACTTGCGCTACCTCGCAAACGCGGAAGACAGCGACAAAGCAAAAAAAAAAAAAAAAAAAAAATATATATATATATATATATATATATATTTTTTTTTTTTTTTTATACTTTGTCGCTGTCTCCCGCGTTTGCGAGGTAGCGCAAGGAAACAGACGAAAGAAATGGCCCAACCCCCCCCCCCCCCATACACATGTACATACACACGTCCACACACGCAAATATACATACCTACACAGCTTTCCATGGTTTACCCCAGACGCTTCACATGCCTTGCTTCAATCCACTGACAGCACGTCAACCCCTGTATTCCACATGACTCCAATTCACTCTATTTCTTGCCCTCCTTTCACCCTCCTGCATGTTCAGGCCCCGATCACACAAAATCTTTTTCACTCCATCTTTCCACCTCCAATTTGGTCTCCCTCTTCTCCTCGTTCCCTCCACCTCCGACACATATATCCTCTTGGTCAATCTCTCCTCACTCATTCTCTCCATGTGCCCAAACCATTTCAAAACACCCTCTTCTGCTCTCTCAACCACGCTCTTTTTATTTCCACACATCTCTCTTACCCTTACGTTACTTACTCGATCAAACCACCTCACACCACACATTGTCCTCAAACATCTCATTTCCAGCACATCCATCCTCCTGCGCACATCTCTATCCATAGCCCACGCCTCGCAACCATACAACATTGTTGGAACCACTATTCCCTCAAACATACCCATTTTTGCTTTCCGAGATAATGTTCTCGACTTCCACACATTTTTCAAGGCTCCCAAAATTTTCGCCCCCTCCCCCACCCTATGATCCACTTCCGCTTCCATGGTTCCATCCGCTGACAGATCCACTCCCAGATATCTAAAACAATATATATATATATATATATATATATATATATATATATATATATATATTTTTTTTTTTTTTTTCATACTATTCGCTATTTCCCGCGATAGCGAGGTAGCGTTAAGAACAGAGGACTGGGCCTTTGAGGGAATATCCTCACCTGGCCCTCTCCTCTGTTCCTTCTTTTTGAAAAAAAAAAAAAAAAAAAAAAAAAAAAAATATATATATATATATATATATATATATATATATATATATATATATATATATATATATATATATATATATATATATATATATCCTCCCCCCGCATGTGCGCGAGCTAGCGCTACGAAAAGACAACAAAGACCACATTCGTTCACACCCAGTCTCTAGCTGTCATGTATAATGCACTGCAACCACAGCTCCCTATCCACATCCAGGCCCCACAGAACTTTCCATGGTTTACCCCAGACGCTTCACACGCCCTGGTTCAATCCATTGACAACACGTCGACCCCGGTATACCACATCGTTCCAATTCACTCTATTCCTTGCACGCCTTTCACCCTCCTGCATGCTCAGGCCCCGATCACTCAAAATCTTTTTCACTCCATCTTTCCACATCCAATTTGGTCTCCCACTTCTTCTCGTTCCCTCCACCTCTGACACATATATCCTCTTGGTCAATCTTTCCTCACTCATTCTCTCCATGTGGCCAAACCATTTCAAAACACCCTCTTCTGCTCTCTCAACCACACTCTTTTTATTAACACACATCTCTCTTACCCCATTATTTCTGACAAGATCAAACGCTCTCACACCACATATTGTCCTCAAACATCTCATTTCCAGCACATCCACCCTCCTCTGCACAACTCTATCCACAGCCCACGCCTCGCAACCATATAACATTGTTGGAACCACTATTCCTTCAAACATACCCATTCTTGTTTTCCGAGATAATGTTCTCGACTTCCACACATTCTTCAACGCTCCCAGAACTTTCGCCCCCTCCCCCACCCTATGATTCACTTCCGCTTCCATGGTTCCATCCGCTGCCAAATCTACTCCCAGATATCTAAAACACTTCACTTCCTCCAGTTTTTCTGTATTTAAACTTACCACCCGATTGACTTTTCCCTCAACCCTACTCTACCTAATAACCTTCCTCTTATTCACATCTACTCTCAGCTTTCTGCTTTCACACACTTTACCAAACTCAATCACCAGCGTCTGCAATTTCTTACACAAATCAGCCACCAGCGCTGTATCATCAGCAAACAACAACTGACTCACTTCCCAAGCTCTTTCATGGACAACAGAGTGGATACTTGCCCCTCTTTCCAAAACTCTTGCATTCACCTCCCTAACAACCCCACCCATAAAAAAATTAAACAACTATAGAGACATCACACATCCAGGCGCAAACCTACATTCACTAAGAACCAAGCACTTTCCTCTCTTCCTACACGTACACATGCCTTACATCCTCGATAAAAACTTTTCACTGCTTCTTACAACTTGCCTCCCACACCATATATTCTTAATACCTTCTACAGAGCATCTCTATCAGCTCTATCATATGCCTCCTCCAGATCCATAAATGCTACATACAAATCCATTTGCTTTTCTAAGTATTTCTCACATACATTCTTCAAAGCAAACACCTGATCCACACATCCTCTACCACTTTTGAAACCACACTGCTCTTCCCCAATCTGATGCTCTGTACATGCCTTCACCCTCTCAGTCAATACCCTCCCACATAATTTCCCAGGAATACTCAACAAACTTATACCTCTGTAATTCGAGCACTCACTTTTATCTCCTTTGCCTTTGTACAATGGCACAATGCACGCATTCCGCCAATCCTCAGGCACCTGACCATGAGACATACATACATTAAATAACCTTACAAACCAGTCAACAATACAGTCACCCCCTTTTATAATAGATTCTCCTGCAATACCATCCAAACCCGCTGCCTTGCCGGCTTTCATCTTCTGCAAAGGTTTTACTATCTCATCTCTGTTTACCAAATCATTTTCCCTAACCCTCTCAATTTGCACACCACCTCGACCAAAACACCCTATATCTGCCACTCTATCATCAAACACATTCAACAAACCTTCAAAATACTCACTCCATCTCCTTTTCACATCACCACTACTTCTTATCACCTCCCCATTACCCCCTTTACTGAAATTCCTATTTGTTCCCTTGTTTTACGCACTTTATTTACCTCCTTCCAAAACATCTTTTTATTCTCCCTAAAATTTAAAGATATTCTCTCACTCCAACTCTCATTTGCCCTCTTTTTCACCTCTTGCACCTTTCTCTTGACCTCCTGCCTCTTTCTTTTATACATCTCCCATTCACTTTCATTATTTCCCTGCAAAAATTGTCTAAATGCCTCTCTCTTCTCTTTCACTAATAATCTTACCTCTTGATTCCACCACTCATTACCCTTTCTAATCTGCCCACCTCTCACGCTTCTCATGCCACAAGCATCTTTTGCGCAAGTCATCACTGCTTCCCTAAATACATCCCATTCCTCTCCCACTCCCCTTACGTCCTTTGCTCTCACCTTTTTCCATTCTGTACTCAGTCTCTCCTGGTACTTCTTCACAGAAGTCTCCTTCCCAAGCTCACTTTACTGTCACCACTCTCCTCATCCCAACATTCACTCTTCTTTTCTGAAAATCTCTACAAATCTTCACCTTCGCCTTCACAAGATAATGATCAGACATCCCTCCAGTTGCACTTCTCAGCACATTAACGTCCAAAAGTCTCTCTTTCACGCGCTTATTAATCAACACGTAATCCAATAATGCTCTCTGGCCATTTCTCCTACTTACATACGTATACTTATGTGTATCTCTTTTTTTCAACCAGGCATTCCCAATCACTAGTCCTTTTTCAGCGCATTAATCTACAAGCTGTTTCCCATTTCCATTTACAACACTGCACACCCCATATACACCAATCATTCCCTTAACTGCCATCTTACCCACCTTTGCATTCAATTCACCCATCACTATAACCCGGTCTCTTGCATCAAAACTACTAAGACACTCGCTCATCTGCTCCTAAAACACTTGCCTCTCATGATCTTTCTTCTCAAGCCCAGGTGCATATGCACCAATAATCACCATCTCTCTCCATCCACTTTCAGTTTTACCCATATCAATTTTGAGTTTACTTTCTTAGGCTCTATCACATACTCCCACAACTCCTGTTTCAGGAGTAGTGCTACTCCTTCCCTTGCTCTTGTCCTCTCACTAACCCCTGACTTTACTCCCAAGACATTCCCAAACCACTCTTCCCCTTTACCCTTGAGCTTCGTTTCACTCAGAGCCAAAACATCCAGGTTCCTTTCCTCAAACATACTACCTATCTCTCCTTTTTCTCATCTTGGTTACATCCACGCACATTTAGACACCCCAATCTGAGCCTTCGAGGAGGATGAGCCCTCCCCGCGTGACTCCTTCTTCTGTTTCCCCTTTTAGAAAGTCAAAATACAACGATTGGAGAATGCGTTCAATCTTTATAATCACACATGTAATAATGACAGATGACATTATATAATCCTATGTACATTAATGAGAGGAGATAACGTCATACATTTATATATATATATATATATATATATATATATATATATATATATATATATATATATATATATATATGTATATATATGTTTATATATATATTTTTTTTTTTTTGCTTTGTCGCTGTCTCCCGCGTTTGCGAGGTAGCTCAAGGAAACAGACGAAAGAAATGGCCCAACCCACCCCCATACACATGTATATACATACGTCCACACACGCAAATATACATACCTACACAGCTTTCCATGGTTTACCCCAGACGCTTCACATGCCTTGATTCAATCCACTGACAGCACGTCAACCCCGGTATACCACATCGCTCCAATTCACTCTATTCCTTGCCCTCCTTTCACCCTCCTGCATGTTCAGGCCCCGATCACACAAAATCTTTTTCACTCCATCCTTCCACCTCCAATTTGGTCTCCCTCTTCTCCTCGTTCCCTCCACCTCGAACACATATATCCTCTTGGTCAATCTTTCCTCACTCATTCTCTCCATGTGCCCAAACCATTTCAAAACACCCTCTTCTGCTCTCTCAACCACGCTCTTTTTATTTCCACACATCTCTCTTACCCTTACGTTACTTACTCGATCAAACCACCTCACACCACACATTGCCCTCAGACATCTCATTTCCAGCAAATCCATCCTCCTGCGCACAACTCTATCCATAGCCCACGCCTCACAACCATACAACATTGTTGGAACCACTATTCCTTCAAACATACCCATTTTTGCTTTCCAAGATAATGTTCTCGACTTCCACACATTCTTCAAGGCTCCTAGAATTTTCGCCCCCTCCCCCACCCTATGATCCACTTCCGCTTCCATGGTTCCATCCGCTGCCAGATCCACTCCCAGATATCTAAAACACTTCACTTCCTCCAGTTTTTCTCCATTCAAACTCACCTCCCAATTGACTTGACCCTCAACCCTACTGTACCTAATAACCTTGCTCTTATTCACATTTACTCTTAGCTTTCTTCTTCCACACACTTTACCAAACTCAGTCACCAGCTTCTGCAGTTTCTCACATGAATCAGCCACCAGCGCTGTATCATCAGCGAACAACAACTGACTCACTTCCCAAGCTCTCTCATCCCCAACAGACTTCATACTTGCCCCTCTTTCCAAAACTCTTGCATTCACCTCCCTAACAACCCCATCCATAAACAAATTAAACAACCATGGAGACATCACACACCCCTGCCGCAAACCTACATTCACTGAGAACCAATCACTCTCCTCTCTTCCTACACGTACACATGCCTTACATCCCCGATAAAAACTTTTCACTGCTTCTAACAACTTGCCTCCCACACCATATATTCTTAATGCCTTCCACAGAGCATCTATATATATATATATATATATATATATATATATATATATATATATGTATATAGATATATATATATATATATATATATATATATATATATGTTTATATATATATATATATATATATATATATATATATATATATATATATATATATATATATATATATATATAAACATATATATATATATATATATATATATATATATATATATATATATATATATATATAAACATATATATATATATATATATATATATATATATATATATATATATATATATATATATATATATATATTTTTTTTTTTTTTTTTTTCATACTCTTCGCCATTTCCCGCGATAGCGAGGTAGCGTTAAGAACAGAGGACTGGGCCTTTGAGGGAATATCTTCAGCTGGTCCTCTTCTCTGTTCCTTCTTTTGGAAAATTAAAAAAAAAAAAACGAGAGGGGAGGATTTCCAGCCCCCCGCTCCCTTCCCTTTTAGTCGCCTTCTACGACACGCAGGGAATACGTGGGAAGTATTCTTTCTCTCCTATCCCCAGGGAAATATATATATATATATATATATATATATATATATATATATATATATATATATAATTTCTTTTTTTTTTTCAAACTAT